>NW_027526203.1:443368384-443403003 GCF_048455015.1 Haemaphysalis longicornis | reverse complement strand
GGGGGCTCCCACGGATTGGGAACTCGTGACAATGAGCTCGTTGTAGGAGGGTTCGGCTATATCGAATTATTAGATATATCGAACTAATCGCGGTGCATATTGCAGTTCGCTATAAACGGGTTTGACGTGTCCCCTTTCGTGGCTAATATGTAATGAGCTCCTCAATAATAAAAAAGAACTCCTCTTAAGGAATCTGGCCAGTGCATGGAATACCGTGGCAGATAGGCGATGGGTGAACTCCTATACGCGCGCAGATACGCAAACACTGGACTTCAATCATCTCATCTGTCACTAACACGAAACGCCATTATCCACCTTGAGCACAGGAAAGCGCGTCACCCAATCGACTGGATCGCTTTACTGGGGATCCCGTTCACGGGTGCATGGACAACGGCGTGTCGAATTCAACGCCGGTGTCCCCCTCATCCGCTGTCTCTCATGACGACTGCACACCTACCTACCTAACGCGCTCCATGTCCTTTTGCTGACCCCTATGCGATGCCACTCATTATTTCTGTACTTGCTTGAATGAGTCACGACCATGTATCCATAACGATCAGCATGCCACAACTTCCGCAAGTGAGAAGTGGCAGATTTTTTGCCTGAAGCCAAGCAAACATCTTAGGGATGATGATGCCTTGCTCCAGGTTATAAATTTCAACTATGATGACACGATTTCAAGCATATTTTATGAAATAACACGGATGACAATTCACCAATAACTAGGTGAACCCTGACGTCTGTTGTTTAGTACTAAAGTTGACAATATGTCGTACTTACGATGCGTAGGCTGCTTATTCACACTAAAGCACTAAATGTCTTATGGAGCGAAAATCCCAGCGCCTAGCGCTTGTTCGCAGCAGAAATATTCAAGCAGCACTGAGCGGTGCTCGAGTGGGCATCCATACTTCCACATTCAAACCGCTGCCGCTGCTTCTTCACGCCTAACGGATATCCTTCACTTCTACCGCAACCTTAGCCTCACCTTGCCTCCACCCCACCCTCGACTAACTAAGCTTGAAGCACTCATCTGGCATCGATTACAAACAATTAAATGCCTACCACAGTGCACCCTGCTCCACTTTATCTCTCCTACCCTAGTACTCCCTTTGAAGGGCCCCTCCCCTAATGCCGCCTACCACATGGTAGTGGCCTGCCAACACACTCCATCTCTCACCAGTTTCCCCAACCCTTCTCACAAGCAGCGAGAGGGCCTGCTAATCAACTCCGACCACGCTGACCAGATGTCACTGGCCACCCGTGCTACACGACTGCAACCAAGCCCCAACGGTACCGCGACTGTGGGAACCAGGAAACCCGTCTACCAAGTGGCGGCGGCTCAACCACCAGCATTTGCTCTAATGAACGTTAATTATTACGGAAGCAATAGATGGGTCGTGTCGGCAAAAAATAAAAATAAAATAAAAGCGCTATCGATACGCCAACAGGAGCGACCGAGGAGCACAGGACGAAAGGTCGCGCGCGCAGAGAGGTGGAATCAAGCTGAGCTGGCAGTGGTCGCGCCGCCTTCGCGTGGCTGCCGGCTCGTTGGGCGGGAAGCGATGGCTCTTCGCCGCTCGCACCGCTGCCACTCTGGCGGCTCGCTCCGGTCACTGGAATTTCGGCTGGCGACGAAATGCCGATAGTACGCCTGATTTTCTTTTTTTCAATTCCACGCCTGCTTTCTTTCTGGTGCAGCAGTTAGGTGCACCTAATCTTTCCAAGAAACAAGAAGAATTAAGTGAACAAATAGACACAAGCAACGTCGGTAAAACCACGGTGCCTGATCAGTTGACCAATTCCCGCGTAAGTATGAGCCACCTTTGTTGGGATGATGACCATCAGTATATAGCAATGAAACCTCAATTTTGGATTCATTGGTTTTGAAGCGCGAACAGAACTAAATATTTCATCTTCTTACTTTTGTTGAAACAGTTCAGCCTTTATTTTCCATGCTTCTAATGCTGATAGAGTTTATATCTTCGACGTTTATGAGGTCACCGTAAAAATATGCCCCACCTTTTTATATGGCCAATCCCTCATCTGCGGCCCGTCATAATCATCATCATCTTTCAGTGAGGTCGCATTTCTGCGAAGATGGCTTGTTATTGCTAGCGTCGTCCGTCGTCATAGGTGCTGATTGGGACTCCATGTCGGTGTACGTAAGCATATTATCACGCATTGCCGCTCATGTGCGCCTTCACCGGGGTGAACAGTAGGTCCAACCTTTTATCGCCAAGGCAGGGCTTAAACGAGAAACGTGACAAACCATACTACGCGGCTGTGTAAAATTCATTCTACACTTTACTGCGCTGGTATTACGGCCAATGAGTTTTTAACAGATTCTACATTATAACTCCGAACTATATGCACTAATAAGAGCACGCTACTGCGACCCTGTTTGCATGGGATAGTTTCCGCATGTTTCAATTTGTTATAACGCGTATGTAAGTTATTCTCTGACATAATTCGGCGTGAATCGTTGACAAACTGCCTTTGTTCCAGTGTGACAAGAGCATGACGTCTTCTCGAGCGCCCAAATACCCCTGGCGCAAGAGAATCGCCCTTTCCACATGGTCAAATCGAAAAACAAGGAAGCATTTGGTCACGAAGAAATACGACAGAGGTACGCATTTATATTGTCCGAAAAGAAGTTTTCTGTTGATAGTGGGTGAAAGTGCATGCGCATTGGCTTTCTGTTCGGAGCATGATCCAAACGTGATTCAGGATGTGGAGCGTTTGGGGGGGGGGGGGGGGGGGGGGGGGGGTATTTTCAAAACGAAGTCAAACCCCCCCCCCCCCCCCGCCCCCCCTGCCTCTTAAATGGCCGTGTATCTGCTTGCTTCGCTGCAAATGACGTCGAAAGGGGGTTGCATTTCTGCCACCGCTAGGTAACACCCTCTCGCCCAAAATGGGTAGTCAGTTTCGTATTCCAGAAGCTATCCAAGAATTTACATTTAGTTCTCAAAGTTCTTTCTAAACTTTTGTGTTGGAATCTTTTTTTTTTTTGGCTCAACCTCATTTCTCTTACCCTCCTTTTTAGCTGCTTTATCGTTTTTACTTATTTCCCCGTTGGTGATAGCATTTGCTCTGTTTGATTGTATGCATAGACAGGTGTACCGTGATATGCATCCTGGGAAATTATTTATGACGCTACAATGCTACTGACACAGTGTGTAGGGGGCTGAGGACCTCTGTCAGGCCGTCTGTGCCTTTAGTCCCAGTATCCCATCACTTAGACGAGAAATAAAGTTTTTTTTGCAAATTCGAATCCAAATTCAAATTCAAAAATTGTTGCCCGAATGCACGCGAGGTCGCCACTGCTTCTGCGCATTTGTTGGTTAGCGGTGCTGCAGCGGAGCACCGCTGCAGCGGAGCCCTGTCTCGGGTAACGATGGCCTTCAGCGTTACAGTGCGTAGATAAGGCTCCCGTCTTCCACTTCACATACGTGGGTTCAGTTCTCCCCCGTGCCACTGCTGAAAATATTTTTCCGGCTTCAGAATTTATTTGCTCTTTTTCGGGTGATTCGGGAGACATACTGGCAGGCCTAAATTTCAGTGCATACCTAGCCCGAACGCCCATATAGTCCTTAAACACTGACTCTCGGTGTGGCCGCGACCCCGTCTGGCGCAGCATCACGACAAGCCACGTAGAGCTGCGGCACGACGGCGGCACGATCCGGCTGTCCTTCTTCCGCGTGATCATGTCGTTCATGCTGCTGCTGACGATGCTGATGATCGCGTCGGGCATCGCCGTGTCGGCCGCCACCACCTGGCTCGTGGGCCTGGTGCTCATCCTGCCCGGCCTGCTGCTGCTCTGCATCACCGCGCTCGTCGCCTCCTGGATCCTGAGCCGCCACAGAAGCAGCGGCCGCAGCCCCAACGACGAGCAGTTCGCCAGCGTCGCCTACTCGCGGCTGCCGCTACAGCGGGCCACCACCGCCACTCCGACGGAAGAAGGCCTCGCGGACGCCGACTTCGATGCCGCGCGCAAACCGAAGCAGCAGGATTCGCGCAGGCCACAGGCGAATGTCTCATGATTCGCGCAGGTCGCAACCGAATGTCTCTGTTGTTCAGTAAAAGTGTGCTCTCGGCAGTCGCGAACCCTTACCATTCAGTCCTTCCTTTGTTGCTGCATGATGTCATCATAAGTGAGGATGAGCATGGTGACCCCGTCAGCCTAAATTTAGATCCGCCCCTGTCCCTTGGCAGCCGGCAGAGCGGTGTGCCCTTGTAGCGAGAAGAGAAGCCATCGAAATCGTTACGTTTCAGTCCCAGGAACGTGATAAATTGTGCACTTACTTCACTTTTGGAGAGTTATTAAGAACAATGGAGAAAAGATTGGACGATGAAAACTTAGGAAAAACCGGTAACAAGTGGAGCCAAGAATGAATAGAACAAAAGTAAAAAAACAAACATCGTGACAAGGACGTAATGGTACCAATAAATTATACATTGTTCTTTTTATTTATTTTTTTATTTACAAATACTGCTGGCCAGAGGCCAAAGCAGAAGAGGGCAAGATATTACAGTTATTATGCACATTTCAATACAACATCAACAAAAGAATGAAGAAAATAGAAAGCGGAAAGCGTAACATTTTTATACAAAATCAGTGAAAGGTAAGAGTGGGGAGCGAAACGCGGAACAGTTGCAATAGTTAAAAAAACAATTTCGAATTTCGGCGTAAATGAGCTCAGGAGAGTGTAAACTGCTTGCAGGCAAACCGTTCCACTCTTCAATGGTACGAGGAAAAAAAGAAAACTTGAACAAGTTAGTACGAGCAAAATATGGTGTTAACGAAAGTGCGTGCGAATGCCGGGTCTGACGTGTTCTTAGTGGTGTGAGGTAGGGGTCAGGGTTCAGAGCAAGCTTGCGGTTTGAAAAGAGGTACAAAAATTTTAGGCGCAAGAATCTGCGACTCAGCCAACTCAGAAACAGCCAACTCACCAGACTCCTCCTTGCCACTAGCGGTAGACACGTCCTTCAGGGCCTCAGATACCGGACCCCAACTTCTTCACATGCGCTTTAACGCATTCCATCTTCAATCGGGTCCCACATTACTGTATCTGAAATTCCTAACAATATGCACACAGAATTCAACCAAGGTAGAAGACTCTCCCAGGTTAAACATCTTCGATTCCAATTCCACTTTCACTCAGATACTCGCTATACCAACGCCGCCCTCTACCATGCCAGGCCCATGTGCTGGCGGTTGTCAACTCAGAAGGCACACTCCTCACCACCCTCACGACTCTCTCCACATCAACCACCACTGCCGAAGAAATTGCCATAGCCATCGCCACTACCACTGGCTCCGAATACCTTACAATTATAACAGATTCCAGCAATACTGCCGTAACATTAAACGGGGACGCATCTCACTTCCCGTTTTACGCATACCCGCATCAATCAATCCCCTCCCCGAGCTGTACATCGTCTGGACCCCTGGCCACTCGTCCCTCGAGGAAAATGAAGCGGCTCACGCCGTTGCCCGCGTCCTTTCACACCGGGCATTTCCCTCAGGAACAGAACCCACGGTCCAGCCTCCTCCACGTCCCGCTGTGCCATCACACTACCACGACATCTTGCACCATTATCGCAACCTTCGCCTCACCTTGCCTCGCCCTCACCCTCAACTAACCAAAAAGGAAGCAATCATCTGGCGTCGATTATAAACGAACACCTCCTACAACGCACCCATCCTCTACGCTATTTCCCTACCCAATACACCCCCACCTGTCACTTCGGCTCCTCTCTTAATACACGACCTACCACATGGTGAGGGCCTGTTAAAATACCCCTTCGCTCACCCCCAATTCCAACCCTTCCCAGAGCAGTGGGAGGGCCTGCTGACCAGCTTCCGTCACGCATACCAGACCGTTCTGGTCATCAGTGCCAGGGCTGCAGCCAAGGCCCAAGGGTACCGGGACTGAGGCGAACCCAGCCCACCGAGTGACGACTCAGCCACCGCCGTTTGCTCTATTAAACGTTTATTCTCTCTCTCTTCTGGAACGCTATGCAGTATGCCTTCGAACCACGGTATATCGTACGTGTACATCTTCTCAATCAAGTAAATAAATAAATAAATAAATAAATAAATAAATAAATAAATAAATAAATAAATAAATAAATAAATAAATAAATAAATAAATAAATAAATAAATAAATAAATAATAAATAAATAAATAAATAAATAAATAAATAAATAAATAAATGTGAGCCTAGTGCGGGTGATACTGACGTCATGTCACGTGACATATGAGCGTGATGGCACGTGAGTTGAACAATGGCACCCCAGCCACGGGGAATTGTGATTCTGGCGAAGCCGAGGCATGAAGTGTGGCCAGCATGCCTGTCGACGTCATTCGAGCCAAAAGACAAAGAAACGAATGCAAAGAAAGAGACGCAGACACGATGCAATAGCAAAAACATCTTTCAGAAGTATCACCAAGGTAAACCATGGCGTTTTCATCTTCAGAACACATAAGCACACTTAAATTTATTATTTTTAGGTGTGGCGAAAACATCAGCTTAGACTAAATGATCAAAAGCTTAGAATGCGAAGTTCCTATGCGGAGGCCTAAGTTGAATAGCCGCATCTGAGTCAGTATACATGTCACAGTGACACAGCAGCCGCGAAAGATAGTCGTGCTGTTCTTTTTGGCCCCTAACGCGCACAGTGTCTGCTTACTTTGATTTAACGTGTAAGCATTCTTTGCCGAGTACCGCAACGCGAATAGTGCAATGCCTTGTATCTGCACTAAAATGCGTAATTGGTGAAGTTGGAACATTTCATCGCCATAAGAGTGCAAATGTAGATCATTGTAAAAAACAGAAAAATTATGTTACCAAACGAAACGAAATGGTACCCGGTTTGGCTATTAATAAAAGACCTAGCAAGCATTATCAGCCGCAGGAAACTAAAAAAAAACAAGAACATTAAAAAATGAAAACCAAATTGATCCACGAAATGAGATGCGCATCTAATACAGCTCGCTCACGCGATAAACAAAAAAAATAGGGGAAAGATGTCTGTGTAGGCGTGTTTTTATAGTACCACGAAGGAAACGTAAAGTTCGTCAAACTGACAGGCGGGAGAATTCCTACGCATTAGTAGACATTTCTATGAGTTTGGTAGCTCTTTTACAGCGCAGCTGTATATTGCTAGGATCCAGGAGATCGTCACCGGTGACAGACCGAGCGGAGACAAAAAAAAATTTGAGCGCAAGAAAATATTCATAAAAAAATTAAGGTCATATTGCCTCCTCGCTTTCTTATAAAACGGCTTATATTGCCCCTCAAAAGGTTTTTTTCCGAACAATACGTTCCTGTTTAGAGGTGCAGCCAACTTAAAAAGAAAAGAGTCGCTGTAAGCTAGGTTTTTGTAATCTGGCTTTCCCAACAGGTCTGTTCCACAGGGAAGCATGGCCATCTACGGAGGGAGTTTGGTTACAGCCCACTTTACACTCCGCCCGCAGGCGCACAGCTCGTATCCTCACCATGGCAACACTGACATCGAAAGATTGCTACGGAGCTACGTGCTCTCACCTAACAAAGCGCAATACTAGAAGCTTGAAAGGCTGCATCGGGAATGGCCTTGATTGATAGCGGGCCCAGCCCGCCATGCCCAGGTCGAGGAGCTGCACCGCTACTCTCGCACCCCGCCGCTCAGAGACATCATCGCAGAAAGCCTGGGGGACATGATCGCCACCACGCACTCGGGCCAGTCGCTGCTAGAGCTTGACTGGGAACAGCTGGGTGAAGTGCTCCGTGCGATCGCTCCCCGGGATTACGGCCAGGTTCGTGGCACGAAGCCGGTCACGCGACGACTCACAAAAGGGGATCACACGGCCCAACGAAACGCCCTTGCTGAGAGGTCTTATAGGCGTATCTACTGGGAAAGGGGGGGGGGGGGGGGGGTCTGCTTCCCCCCCCCCTTCCCCCACGGTCAGAAGCCCTTTTTGAAGCGGTGTCTGTCGGCAGCTGCCAAGAGAGAGAGAGAGAGAGAGAGAGAGAGAGAGAGAGAGAGAAACATTTATTGTAGTAATGAGCAGGAGGATGTTCTTGGGGCCTCCACGGCAGTGAGAGGCATCCTTATTCCAAGATGCCTTGGAGCTGGCTGGCCGTCCGGGCCCGTTCCACAAGTCGGCGCTGGTCCGAAAGCTCGGAGCAGGTCAGCTTCTCCACTCACTGCTCATAGGTAGGGTTGGTATTTGGGGTTAGAGTGGGAGTCCGTCGGCACTCCCATACCACGGGGTATAGCATGCCAGCAACAGGGCAGAAGTTACAGGTGGCAGGGTATTGGGTGGGGTACATAGCGTTTAGTAGGGTGTTATGGGGATACGAATTGGTTTGCAGGAGGCGCCGGAAAGGGGTTTCTTTGTCGCGTGTTAATTGTGAATGAGGTGGCGGGAAGCGACGGCGGTCGTTTTTGTAGTGGGATGAGATTTCGGTGTATGCATGGAGTGGTGCTGGCTTTGAGGCGGTTCGGTCGTTGTTTTCTCCCTCTGAGGTAACGGCCCGGTGTGTATGAGCACGTGCAGCGGCGTGTGCCACCTCGTTCCCTTCGAGGGAATCGTGGCCGGGTGACCAGATGATGTTAATTTCTGGTAGTCTTTTTAGTTGGCGAAGAAGGTGCAGTGCTGGTTGAGAGATGCGGCCAATTAGAAAGTTTCTGCAGGCGGTCTGTGAATCGGTTATAACTGTAAGAAATTCCTCGCCTGTTGTAGCAGCAAGGGCGATGGGACACTCCTCAGCAGTCTCGATGGAACTGGTGAGAACGGTCGCTGCTGCCAGTTCTGTGCCTTGCGTGCTAACGACACAGGATGCATGTGCTTTCTGATGTGGGTAGGGCGATGCATCTGTGTACCGAGTGCATGGTAAAAGGTGATTGTCCTTATGAATCAAGCGAGCTCGTGCAGTGCGCCGCTGTTTGTTGAAAACCGGGTGCATATTTCGGGGTAGGGGGGCTACGCGGATGTGTTGCCGAATGTCTGCTGAGATTCGAATTTTCTCATCTTGTCGTGGTGGGACGTTGTAGTGTAGACGGAGAAGTGTTGCTTTTCCCGTGGGCGTGATCTGTAGTCGGTGTATCTGAGGTGCGTGGTGGGCCTCTTGTATTTCCCCCCAGGTGTTGTGGACCCCTAGCTGCAAAAGTTTATTGGTTGCCGTGCTGATTGGGAGCCCAATAGCGGTCTTGTAGGCGTGGCGTATGGTGGCGTCGAGTTTCCGTATTTCTCGTGGTCTGAGGGCCAAGTATGGCGTGTCATACGCTATCCTGCTGATGAGAATAGCTTGGACCATGCGTAGAGTGTCGTGTTCACGAAGTCCGAAGCGACGATTGGAGACGCGGCGGATGATGTGCATGAGCTGGTTGAGTGTACGCTGTAAGAGTGGTAGGGATTGTAAGCCAGATCCGTCTCTAGGTATAATGAGGCCCAATATCCGAAGGCGGGGGACATTAGGGACAGGGTGATTATTTATATATAATTTTGGTTCTGGTATTCTGTGTGCGGTCTTGCGGGTAGATCTCTTGCTGAGCGTAAGTAAACCAGACTTTTCGGGGGCGCACTCCAGTCCTCTGGATTGGAGATATCGTTGGGAGGTGTCAATTGCCATTTGAAGTGCCTCTTCTTGATATCCGATTAATCCAGTGGGTGTCTATTCGCCGCGAGCTCGACATGTAGGTGGCGACACCGTCGCGCTGCTAGTGTGGATGCTCCGCAGAGCGGCCCGTAGGAATGCACACTGTGGGCGCGCTTCGTGCTTTTTTCTCGCAGTATGAGCGCACGAAAGGTGCAAACAAGAGTGGTATGCTGTAGTTCGGTTCCTCAACGTTCAATGTATAGCATGGAAGCGGCAGTCAGTTTTTATTACTACGCCAAAAAAAGCGACGGCTCATCGGGAATCTCAGAATGGCCGTAATTGTGACAATGAACTTGTACGCTGTGGCTCGTAGCAAGCTCGATCTTTCCCGACTATGGCTTTGAGCCTTCAATAACAGCATAAATAGAAACAAATCAGGAAGCCTCGATCTTTGAAATTCAGTTTACAACGGCAATCTCAATCGCTTTCACTGGTAGCATGACGCATTCTTGCATTTGTGGGATGCCCTGAAATGGTAACACTACTTAACTGCCCCGAAATTCTTTCTAAGAGCTTCCGATATTTTTTGTGTGTTCAAAAGGCAACATAAAATTACTGAATTTTGATCAGCGCAGAGATATAAATGTAACCGCTCTAACGGGTCTTTTAAATGAAATTTTAGCGACTCTGAAGGAAGGTTTGATGAATAACGGTTTCGGATCACTTATTTACGGCTTTCGTCGCAAGTGAACTTGCGAATTGAATTGTCAACGCACGCAGTACAATCAACATCTCATGTTTAGCTAGGTTTTAGCAAAGTGACAAGCAGGTTTACAGTGTGAAAACCAAGCTTCTGGGACCTCACAGTGAGCACAAATTTTCTGTTACGGCTGCTCTGTTGACCAATTGTGTTCCTTTTAAAATCTAACAGGTGCCTGCAACACTGAGATGTGTTTGCATTCTTGCGTATAAGGTCGCTTACGAACCCTAAAGATGGCAATAAATGAAGTTGCGCTGTTGCAGATGTAGTAAAACATTTCCTTTTTATTTCTCGTTGCGAATCAGCGCTCGCAACGGGTTCCCGGTAACTACTTTGTTTTGTAAACTGAATATCGCCTTTGTCTTTTATTTCTTGAGGATTGGTTAAAAAATGAAATTCTGTGCATTTCCTTTTTTTTTTTTTCGTGAAGAGGGGGGAGGTCCTGCCAACGGTGCAAGAGCAGAGAGAACAGAACGCACGTAACGCGAAAAGCCAAACTATGGTTATCAGTATTCCTTACAATCGAAACTACACTAGGCGTTGTGTTCTGTAGCGGTGAAAAAGCAGTACTTTAACACGTATTTTCAAAATTAATTAACCCCCCTTTGATCCGAGATTGTCCAGGATTGTCCTTTTTCAAAAATGTATTGAAAGCAAGCATTGTGGGAAAAAATTTAAAAAAAATCAGCGAGTGAAGGCACACACGCCCCTCACACATCTGGGCAACAACGTGCATTATATTACGCGTTTTCTCCTCTTTCTTTAAACTTAGGTCCACCTTAAAGTCGTGACCATATTAGGCATTTGGTTATGCTGAGTGAGACACGTTTCTGGACAAGGTGATTCATGTCGGATTTGAAATGTATGAAAATGACACACGAAATGCCACATGACAGACGCAAACTCACAACTGCTTAATTTTACCGAAAAATCCCCCCTAAATACTCTTGCGCATCCATAGAAACGTATTTTAAATAATACGTAAAATTAGCAACTCAACACAGCTGAATAAATGTTTATTCCTCCTCCTGAGTATAAACAACGACTGTCCAAAAATGGTATTTATTTTAGAAATATACGGGAAGGACACGATCACACAGGCGCTTGCTGGTGTAAAATACGTGTCCGGTAATGTATGGGCGATAGCTCAGGGGTCGTGTGCAGTGTAAATGTTTTTGTTTGTTTCTTCTTTCTATAAGGACACAGCGCAGTTTTACAAGGGTGTGGAATTTGCACGCGTACGCAGGTCTTGTCGCTTCTTACCCGTTTCGCGTATATACTAAACTTTTATGCTTTAAATAATCACCACGCCACCTTCAAAAAGCACCCTTCGACGTTCCAGAAACGGCAGACGACTGCACTCAACAATAGGAAAAGTGCAATGTGTGGAAGCAATGTTCACACTCAAGCGGTGACCACGGCGAAGATGTTTCGTGGAATTAAACCAGCGCATTAACCCACAACGGCCGCTGATTATTGCGTTTCTAGAGGAAATGCGCAAGCAGAGATAACTATGTCATTGCTTACTGCCAAACGAGCACACATATTGGTTGTTTTGTCGTGTGCAGCACGCGTCTTGCGCCGCACGCAACGTGAAAAAGCAGACGACGCGAGAGCGCCATCCACACTAGGAGCGGTTCGTCCCGCCGCCGCCAGGGGCCGACTCTGTTCGCGCTCGGGGCGAATAGCGTGAGGTTGTCCGCATAGAAAGCGTGTCGGAGATGCGGAATATCTTGGAGCAGGGGTGGGAGGTCCTTCATGGCAAGGTTAAAGAGTAGGGGTGAAATAACCGGGACGCTCTGTCCGGCCAACAACAGGTCGGGGTCATGACGTCACTGTTAAAAGTCACGTGGCAAAGACCTTTTCATCACTTCCTTCATAGTTTCACCCGATTGCTTTGTGCGTTTGTTTTAAGTGCGAATGCACTTTATAAGCGACCCCGAACCTTCCGCCGTCCGCATAGCAACAGCTGCGGGTGCGCGCGCTTTTCGTCTTCCTTAGCAACGGGGGGAGATGGGCGCGCGCTGCCTGGCCGCTGACATGGCACATACCCACGTGGGAGATTGGCCAGGAATAAGTGCGAATGCACTTCTTAAGCGAGCCTGAATCGTCGCGCTCGCATAGCGCCTCCTCTCCCCCCTCGCCTACTCTCCTAAAGAAGCCCCTTTACTACTCTCCAGCTCGCAACACCCTCTCTCGGCGCGCCAGCCAGGCCACTACACTATATAAAAAAAAAAACAGCATCCGGCGCCAGGTTTCGATCCGCAGCGCGACGCTCTACCGACTAAGCCACGGACGCGACGTTGATATCAGTGTTAGTAACGCGCCTTATATTTTTAACGCATTCAAACTACGTCGTCAGCGGCGTGCGTTGGCAACTCAGCGGCGTTATAGCGGCTTGATAACTGCGTGGTGTACACGTGATACTACAAACCCGCTAGTTCTGCATTCTCTCACGTGACTGCGCCTCCTCTCCCTTCACTCCGGTCCGGTCGGCGCTTCGCAGCTGCGGTGCGCTCCTCCTCTCGAACATACACGTTAATTCACCAAGATTTCCGCAGAGGGACAAACGAGGCGTGTTAAGCCGAACGTGATCACGAGGGGGTGTTAATGTAACTAACGGGCAAAATGCCACCAAACTTCAACAAACTCCCCCTCATAGCATCACCCCGTGCTTCGCACTTCCTCATACTCCCCTTCGGGGAAATGCGGGGGAATTTTTTGTGCTACGTTCGCTTCGGTGTTCGGCGACCGAGTTGGTGCGCGTGGTACGTTGTCGTGGCCGGTTAATTAAACCGAGTACGTGCAGCGTCGAGCTGTTAACACTCGTCTTCTAGTTGCCTGCTGAGTCCTCACCGGCGAAACGTCGACGAGATAACACCGACCCATCTCCTGAATCCAGGACGAAGTTCGTCACCACTTGTCGTGCGCTTCCTATGCTGCAAGTATGGTACGAGTCATGTTGCCATCAGCAACAGCGTGCATCAACGCGCTGCAGAGTTCACCACATGAAGATAAGCTGTGCTGCGAATTCAGTGATGTGGAAATGATTGTGTGCATCGGGGGCGTTGTGATAGCTGCGTAATGTTGTGATGCGGTACAGGGTAATCGCCGAAATTAGATGTGGTCTAGTGCACTGTGTTGTGGCCTATCTACCGATTGCACGCTGATATCGCTCTTCATGTCCGCTGGCTCAGCGGCTGCGATACTTGCACGAGCAGCGATTGTTACAGGCCGCCGTTGCAGGCAACAGGCTTTGCTGCAATGCACGTGTGATGTGCGGGTAGAAGACAGGAGGAAGGTGCTGAAAAGCAATGAGCGCTACAAAAACAACGGACGATAAAAACGAATGAGACAGGCGTACTTGTCGTCCTTTGTACTCGTACGTTGTTTTTGTAGCGATAATTTTTTATCTTGTTTATATCATAAACCAACTCTACCAAGAGCACGTTTTGAAGAGAAAGATGCTTTGGGGGAGCGCTTCAATTTGAGAATATTCGTCGTTTGGCGTCCGAGTTGGTTTCTCTCAACGTAGATACTATGTGTATGATAATGTTGTCGTGGAAGGTTACTTAAATCAAGTACAGCATCCAGCTGTTAACGCTCGGCTTCGCGTTGTGTGCTCGCCTGAGCCAGCTCACAGGAGAAGCCAGCGTGCTGAGTTCTCGCCGGCGAGCTCCGCAGTGACAGCACTGCTTTGAACAACGCCGCCAAAACGGAGACAACACGAAGGCACCGATCCATCTCCTAAAGAATCAAATCAGCAACAGAGGACGAAGTTTGCCACCACTAGTTCTGTGCTCCTTATTTTACAAGACACGTTGCCATCAGCTAATAACATGCATCAACGCGCCAGAGTTTGCCACACGAACAAATGAAGTGCTGTGATGTAACGAATACAGTGATGTGAAAATAATTGTGTGCATCTGGGTGTCAAGCTGGACGTATCAATTTGGGTTGTGATTGCGGTGATGCGACACATAGTAAATATGTGAAGGAGACGCAGTTGAGTTTATTGTGTTCCTGTATATAGACCGATTCCTCGGAGAGAGAGAGAGAGAGAGAGAGAGAGAGAGAGAGAGAGAGAGAGAGAGAGAGAGAGAGAGAGAGAGAGAGAGAGGAGAGAGAGAGAGAGAGAGAGAGAGAGAGAGAGAGAGAGAGAGAGAGAGAGAGAGAGAGAGAGAGAGAGAGAGAGAGAGAGAGAGAGAGAGAGAGAGAGAGAGAGAGAGAGAGTTTTTAATGGCAGAGGCCAGGTTAGCCAAGACATTGTGCTAGGCTTCCTATCGCCCTTGATGTCAGTGCACTTGGGATGCTTGCATAAGTAGCGATTACTGCAGGCAGCCTTGTGATGTGGGACTTGCAAATACAAGGGCCTCACTTTGACACCGCCCAATTGGTGAACAGCGTGAACGTTTAAACAAATCAGCGGGAAGCTTAAGACATGTAAAGTTTGATAGCTGTGCACCTCACAGGGCGAACTGCTGCAGCAAGTGGTGAGCCAGTCTGCAACCACTACTGCCTTACCTGACCTAATTACAGCAGGTGACGTTACAAGATGAGGGTACTCACAGATTAGCCATCTGCACTGACGTAGTACTTTGGTGTCCCTCTATTTCCTTAGTGCAGGAACACTCCCAGCTCATCATCATCACGTACTTTGTAAATCAGAGCCAAGAAGTAAAGTTCATCCTGTTGTGAGTGATAGTAGCTATATACTGACTTATACTATACGGCGAGCCTCCCCTAAAGCAGCCATTCCACTGAGAGAAGGAACAGTCACCTTTGCAAGCCTGACCAATTGAGATGTCGAACGTCACCTGGGGCGGTATTCTCGAGTTTTGTCCCTTTTGCGTCCCTTTCAAAAGTGTCCCTTTTGGCGAGCCCTGATTGGCTAAAAGCAAACAACCGGAAGTGACGTAATGCAAGCGCGGCAAACCTACTGTCAACGCTTACTGCTTAACCGGTAGTACGTCACGATGAAAAGGACGCAAAAGGGACGTTTCAAAAGGGACAGTTACAAGAATACCACCCCTGTACTCATTCAATCAGCACTCCAATCAGCCTGGGAGAAAAGTTGCCGGCAGTTTCTTCCCATTGGCTGGCCCAGACCACGTGATTGTTATGCCGGCACACTTCCGCGGGGGCTTTTTTGCCGGCTTCCGGCACACTTTTACAGTTGCTATTTTGCAGGCAGCCGGCACATTTTCAGAGCTGCTAATTTGCCGGCAGATTAGCCCAGGATAAAAGTTTCCGGCAATTCCCCGGCAATGCTGCCCCTGGCTGGGCGCCAACGCTGCGGCAGCCGGAGATGTCAACTTTAACGCTTTGCTGAGGTTGATAATATTGATTGGTAGTGTTCAGTGAATTACGCCAAGTTATAGAAAAAACAGCAATTAGGTGTTCATGCTTCAGATTTTGACCACGGCCGGCTTCATGCGCAACTTCTGATGCTGACAACTATTGCAGGAGACCTTCAACTGTGCAACATGCAGTACTTAGCCAGAAGAATTAGCATGTAATCCTCAGTTCTACGCGACTAGCTTACGGATCAAGGGGTCAGATTTATCCTAATTTTGACGGTATCAGCGTCTGCAGCCAGCTCAATAAGGTGTTGTAGTGGTCTTCGGCGCCTGAAGACACACTTACGATGCACAATGTCCTGGTATGGGCTGACCCATCTTCTTCATGTTCATCGGGAGAGAACTGATGCGCTTAATATGGACCAAGTCCCGAAGTAGTTCGTGTCTAGGAAAGCTGAAAGGAAACTGACTTTCGGGAAAATTTGAAATCCTGAACATCCAGGCAACTAGAATTCCGGATAAGCCAAGCGGGTTCAA
The DNA here is from genome assembly GCF_048455015.1 of Haemaphysalis longicornis. Classification (NCBI taxonomy): domain Eukaryota; kingdom Metazoa; phylum Arthropoda; class Arachnida; order Ixodida; family Ixodidae; genus Haemaphysalis; species Haemaphysalis longicornis. The sequence continues at coordinate 443,386,818 of NW_027526203.1, read as the reverse complement.
AAAGCCTAAGATGGCTGCAACGCTCCGTGCGCAAGATACTGCTGTGCACTTTTGTTCACGCGTACCATTCTAAGCGACGAATAAACGCAGTTACAACTTAAGCTGCGTTGTTGCTACTCCTTACAGAACAGAAAAATTAGCAGTGGCTTAGCTCGGCTATGGCAGGATATACGTAGCGTGAGCTAACGTTCAGCTGGTTATTCTTAGATTTCCTGGTTGTCTAGGATTAGCTTGATTATCATGCTTACTGTTGCTTCAATGACACACACACGGTATACGCATTATCTGACACATGTATATTTACCAAGCGGCTCCGGCGCAGCGTCACCAATCGCCCCAGAGCTAAGCTGGTTCCACAGGCGCACGCCGGTGCTGCTGCGATGCAACGAGCCATCGGTTCCACACCCGGCCCACCCCTCGCATGATCATCAAGTGGACCAAGCCTCCGCGTGCGGAACGGAGGTCGGCGAAGACGCTGGGCGCGTGGGGTGTGTGAGAGACGCCGGGCAGCGAGCGACGTTCTGTGCACCGTGTGACGTCACTGCTCCTCGCGCATGCTCAGCACGGCTCTCCGGGAGCCACAACGAAACTGCTCAACCTCTGCCAGTGTGGCTGACGCTACAAAAACAACGTCTGTCGGCTTATCCTCCATAAATGGGATTGAGAGCGCTGGCTTTATTACCCACCTACAAGAGAGGGAATGCAATGTGCGGCATGGCGACATGTGTGGTGAAGCAACTGCGTAAGTCGGCCGCTACAGTAGTCATATGCTTTTTTGTAAAGAACAAAATGGCACCTCGACCTATTCCCCATGATTGCGAGTTACTTGAAATAGTCTATTCGTAATTAAAAAGACAAAAACCCCTTGGCTACGTCAAAATCATGGGCGATGTGACAAGTCTAGCTGGATAAAGCAGCTTAATTTACCTGTCCGTAGTGGTTTACATTGTGGGATTGAAGGCAGGGTCTGTACCCGCATTTTACACACACACACACATACACAGATAAGTATGTTTGTATGTATATATATATATATGAGCCCGGATAGAGCGAATTATGCTATATATCGAACAAAAAATAATTCAGTTACGGAAATACATGGGAAACATATTCCTTATAACGAAGTTCACATCCGATATATCGAACTCTGCGCGCCCAGAATGGCCGCCGAAATGCATGGTCTCGGAGCGGCGATTAAGATGTGGATTGGCCGCGACCACGGAGCAAGAGCGCGACTGAGACATTGCGCCTCGCACGGAGCGACATGGCGCATGACACTTTCTGTAACTGTTTCCAACCCGCCCAGTCAGCGAGTCCGGAACAAGATAGCAGGATCGGTGAACTGTGGGAAGAGCTCGCCAACGTTCTCGATGATGTCGCGAGTGAAAGCCGTCCTACGCTTATAATGAAGCGCTTTCGGCAGTCGATGTGCTCCGCCAATGCTTCTTCGATTTTCGAGGACGCGGACTCGAACTGGTGCAAACAAGTTTCGTGTAGAGAATGCTATGCTAGTTGAAGCCACCAAAACAAAAATGAAAATAAAAATCACCGTTTTTATTTGCAAAGTAGGCAGTCAATGCGGAAAGTAGCTTTATTACTTGCAATAAATGGATTATTTTGGGTATGGTAATGGCTACTTTACAGTGTTCGTTTCTGCATGCGGGGATGGCGGAGTTGGGGAAGGGGGGGGGGGGGGGGGGGCAGCTCCCGCGGATTCCGAAGTCGCAACAATGAGCTCGTTATAGGCGGGTTCGGCTATATCGAACTACTGGATATATCGAATTATTCGCGGTGCATATTGCAGTTCGCTATAAACGGGTTTGACTGTATATATTATATATATATATATATATATATATATATATATATATATATATATATATATATATATATATATATATATATATATATATATATATATATATATATATATATATATATTATATATATATATATATATATATATATATATAGGGTTTGGAAATGAGGGGCTCGTTAGGAAATACAGAAAGAAATGCCGGCAGTCTACAACGCCAAAGAAGGCATAGGGGAGTGGTTAGACTATTTTTTACCGTTAGTGACGTTACATTATTATTAATTTTTATTAATTACGTGAGAAAGAAAGAAAGAAAAACACGCGCCCAGAGTGGGGACCGAACCCACGCCTTTCGATTAGATCTCGAATGCCTTACCAATTCGGCTATCTGGGCGACTTATATATATATATAAACGACCACCTGTGCTACGCCACTGGCTGACTCCCAGTACAACGCCATCTTCCCGGTCGTCGCTTGGGACCCAGATACCTTCCGAGGGGCGGTTGCTGCCGTCAGAGAACAGTGGGACGCGCAGGCGTTTAAATATCGCCAATGGAAACTTGTCAAGTAACTTGACGTGCAGGCCATCTTCTATGCATAGAATCTGCAAGAACGAGCCACGTTCTGCGCGAGGCAAAAACCGTTTTCACCGACTCATTGGACGTCCTAAAAGATCTGACGAGGACACCTAGATCCTGGGCTTTGTCACATAACGGGAAAGACGCGTGCGCAACCCTTCATGAGCTCTACGGCGTGGAATGCGGGTGGACTTGGTCCCGGAGAATGCGAGCGCAAGCGGTAACGGCGCCGCCCATGACGTGGCGAGCGAGCCCCATGCGCGAGTGCCGGGGGTGCGCAGCCGCTGCAGCAGGGGGCCGCCTCCCTCGGCTTGGCGCAGCCGGTCGATGTGGCCCAGGGCCCGCTGCTCGGCCGTCATCTCGAGCGTCCACACCCCCCGCCTCAGCCAGCGTCCTGTCGCACTGCGAGTTTCGGGGCAGGCCCAGGCAGGCGCGGACGCCCTTTCGATGGTCGCCCTCCAGCTGCCGCCAGTTGGGTCTCCGCAGGGTGACCAGCGGCAGCGCGTACATCAGTAGCTCCCCGGCCGAGGCGCTGTACAGCCACAGGGCAGCGGGTAGGTTTCCGCCCGTCCCCAATTAACGTAGTCCCTCGGGCTCCGCTGCTCCTTGACCCAGACGGGGAACGCGGGCGGCCAAAAGTGTAAGCGAAACGGGAGCATAGGTCGAAGGTGCCGCACAATCCCCGCCCACTTTTCCAAAAAGCTTCCGCGCAGTGGCAAAGTGTTAATCTACAAGGCGATGGCAGGCGCTGCCCTTACTGAAGATGTTTTAGCTAAGTTGCGAATACAAGCCGCATCTAAAATAACTCGTGGCGCTGACCCTACAGCACATGCGGACAACCCAGATCAAGACGAGGAGGGTGACCACGCAGCCACTGTGACATGCTGCACGTGCGATACCGGTGCTTGTCCAACAGTCCAGCACCTACTGTGGGATTGTCTCGTCCTTGCACCTCTGAGGAGCAAGCACAAGGGACCCGGCGTTGGACAACTCCACCCGCCCACCTGGATGCAGCAAGCACGACCCTTTCTTTGGGGGAGTTCGTGCACTAGGCAGACCTGGCCGGACGACTGTGACGGCCACCCCCTTCCTCTTTTCCCTCTCGCCAACGAGGCTACACGCATTCCTAAATCATCAACAATGTTTCATTCGTTCATACTCCTCTTCACCACCGCTGCCTCTTTCCCGAGTCGTGTAACTATACGCGGCATCTCTCTTCCCCCTGACATTCCGAAATGCCGCGCACTCTTCGGCGGCCACCTGTGCGACGCACTAGAGCCTATGCCGTGAGTGGCGAACCACTCTATAATAATACGTCATTGCCTCTACAAAGCGCCAGCAGAGCACCAGAGCGCCAGCGTGGCTGGACTTTCCTCTTCATAGGGTGGAAGGGCTCTGATTTTCAATGGCTTCAGTCGTATCTATTTATTCTGGTCCCCTGGACGTCATTTCATTTCTGTCCGCGAGCAACGTATACTATGAGAGCAACACCATATTCATGCGTATGTCCTGTGCTCAGCGCTAGAAACGTAAGTAGACTTAAGGAATTGAGCGTGAGAACCTCCAGTAGGGCTTAATTGCGGGATTCGCTCATGACCTGACATCTTCCACCAAAGAAGAGGCGCAGAGCGTACACAAGTCTGCGCTAAACCGTGAGCGACATTATCCGACAGATGGAACTGAAACTTTGAGGCAGGCTATTTTTCAGCAGGGACGTTTGCTGACGTTTGCTGTCGCAGCGCTGGCTGTGAGCAGCAGCCTGTGTCGCGTCACGCTCCCTCTGGAGCAGGTTTCTCTGCCGCGCAAAAAATACGGATCTCTGTATGGAAAAAAAATCGTCAAAATAAAAAAAAAAAGGGTCCAAGTGCCTGCATATTTTGGTACAAGGCGGCTTATATTGCCCCTAAAAATGTCCCAGCAATGAATTAGTGTGTACAGGTGAAGCCGACTTTGAAAAAAAAAAAAAAAAAAAACAGTGTAAGCTTCATTTGTGTAAGTTGGCTTTCTCACAGATGTTGTGCAGTGAAGCATAGCAATATACGAAGGGGGTATGATTACAGAAAACGGCGCTAACCCCTGTGTTGTTCTAGAAAGTAACCCAAAGCAAATTATATAACAATTAGCCCCTAAGACGACTCTACCACTACGCACAAGGAAGAAGCCGAAGCTAAACAGAATCTTCGAGAGGACTACCCACAGCTCGGCTGTTTCAGTAGATTTCTAGCACGGGGTGAAACTGGGTTTACCTTTTTAAAAGTACCCAATGCACGACCATTTCGCCATAGCCGCATGTGCCTAGATATAAGTTCGCTGATTCATAATACGCTTACGAGAGCAAGAATAAGACAGAAGCAATTAAAAACGTAGGATGTATCTAGGGGCTAATTTTCAAGATGTTAAAACAAATGAACCACTTCTTTCTTGATAAGTCAAAGTGGCATGACGCATTTCCTGCTTTCGCGACGTAATACGCCATGTTATTTCCCATTCAGTTGGAGCTTGCTACTTATTTTAGAAACGTTGACCTGCTGAACATTCGTGCGCAACTGCAGGCTTTGCAGAATTTCGCCAAAGGGCCTTTCGTGTTACGCAGTGCCAGCCAAGTGTTTGCGTGTACCAGATCATTGAAATGCAGCGTCCCGGCTTCCAAATCTACACGATGTATATTTCACATGTTTCTTCCTATTATCCCCGTATTGTCTGCACTGTTGTAAGCATTATTAAGAGAGACGCACACATTCATATCGGCAGATAAGGTGAAAGCGTCAGTTAGCGGTCTATCACGGGCTAACCTAAGCAGAACAAGCAATAAAATAGCCCCTACGCTTATTTGGTCTTAATTCTTTTGCGGCATTCTTTGCGATCTCGAAATTAGCATGAAGTATACACAGCTAAGACAAGGTTCAGAGGAGCACGTTGCAGTTCGGAAGAATTTGCGCCAGCCTGCGAGATTGGCGGCTAGAATGCGCTCTCGTGGGATTGGTGGCCTCTTTCGCTGTTATGCTGCATCGCTACGCCGTCAACATGATGTGGATTGGTGAGCTTACACCTCAGGAGGGCGCACACTCGTTTAGTCTGATAACGTTTTTGGGTATTGTAACTTGTAATTTTTGTGAAACTACTGTGACAATTACTGCTGTACATATTATAAGCTGGAACCCATTCAGGACGGCTGCTATTCATGTTTACACAAAAACTAGGAACATTTGCGCTGTCAGGCTTCTTTCCTCTCCCCGCGCAGTGCTGTTTCAGGCCAAAAGAAAAATAGCATCATTTGCTCGCTACATTTTTCGAAGCGTGTGAATAACGGTGGGCAATTCCTAGTCCGTTGCCGCCATGTGCACAAAGCACTTGCCTTGGTCGGTATACCCCTGAGGAGACAAGAAGCATGTCGCGATCCACCACCAGGCGCAAACGTTATTTTCTCGGCGTTCTCCTATGTGGCCCCGTTGTTTCGTGTAGTACGTCTCTTCAAAATTAGTAACTGAGCCAACCATTCTTTTAAAAAAAATTTTTATTGTGAATGTAGAAAAGGGGAAAAGTGAGCACCAATAAGCCATGAAGCCGCTCATCAAAATATTCACTAAATGGGACAGAACCGCTAAATACATTTTGCATGCAGTCTTGAGTACAATTGACATAACACTGGTTCTTTATTCACTTCGCTTTATACCTAGCGGCAGGGCATGGCTGGCATGAGTATTTGCCATTCGAAGACTGCACAGGCACCTGAGATGTGTGCTCAGTACGAACAGGCACGGTTACACACTCACGATATGTTCAAGGACGCTTTCTCTGTGTCATTAGTGCAATTTATTCTACACACACCTTTTTTTTTCATTCAGAATGTGTACAGTGCAACATTGATAAGTGCCAAAGTTTAGTAAACTGCTGTGCATAAATTAAAAGCCTACAGCGTCAGAGGATGAGAAAAACACAAACACAAAGGAAAAGCTCTCGACACCTCACGTGTGTTGTTCTCGTCTTCGTTGTCCGTGGCCTTCGGCAAGGCAAATATTTCATTTATGCCCACAAAGCAGCTCGTGCCATTTCAAAAGTGCTTGCCTCTCAACTCAAATCGTCACAGACCAAGATTCAACGACAGATGCATAAAGCAAGTAATTACACGGCATCAACTTGTGCATCAGTAAGAACTCCGAACACATCGTGGCACTTCTTAATCCTGCTGAGCGTCACAGCGAGAAAGAGCGGACAAGGCACAGTTAACACTCTTATGTTAACACTCTTACAAAAGCGTTTTCAATAAACTGAGTTCTACAGCACATGCCGTCCTATTGGGACTGCTTCCATTACTGGCGCCGTTAAAACGGTTACAGAAACACGCATCTATGTTGGTGAGAATCAGAAACAGACACGTGTCACTTCGTCATTGAGTCGTAGTTATAGGTGCAGTCTTTGCAAAATACAATAACACCTTTTTGCACGCTAAGGCACGAACACTCCCCTGCCTCTGCCAGTGGATACCGTTGAAATGCCGTCGCCAGCTCCTTTAACCACAGTACGAAATCAGGACGTATACAGCACGCGGGTGGCTTCGACCTCCGGCTCCCCGAAGCTCGAGACTTTCGTGAGCTCAGGGCAAATCCGTTTCTTGTTTGCCCGGTTTTCCTACTTCATTTTTTTCTGCAACCATCTTTTTCCATGATATTAAAACAATACACAAAAGGATTGGACGGCGTCACACAGAAGCATTCCCGACTTCGCGTCCACATGGCATCCCGTACGGATAATCATTATACTCAGCAAGTTGGCGAATAAGTATGGCTGCACATGCTAAATCTCTGCAGGCACGAGCAACAGCTTGGTGGGCTCTACGGCGTACTGTGGCAGCTCAACGGCGATCTGTGCCACATTGTCGTAGAGCTGTTACAAACGGAGCGTCGGGCTCAGGACAGGCCAGAGCTTTGTACAGCGCACTTAGCCGTAAATTCGCAACGCTCATCTCGTAGCTTTTTTTCCTTCTTTCTTGCGGTGAGCATTAAAGAATATATTAGTTTGCGAATACACGCAAATATGAACTGGTTCGTACATTATGAGCTAGGAGCTTTAAGCTAGAATGGAAATAAAAATGCTCGAAAAAAAAATGGTCATGGTGTAGCTCTGACCCTTTACTGCTTTTACCAGGGCCACTGAGAGGAATAATGCCCAAAAGGCATCCTTAATAAAGTAAAGGGTATACATTCGCAAGCAAAGCCTTTTCAGTGGATGAGATCAGTTTGTAGCCACCACTGTTTCTTACCACTGCTTTCGGCGTTCATGTGCTCGTTCAGGCTGGCGAAACATGATACATCAGCTTTTTTCACTTTTCATCAATTTTTCCCGTAGGTTACACGCTCGGTACTCCACGCACAGAAGCAGTTTAGGTATTTTTGAGGACCGATTCATGAACCCAAAACTTTAGATTACGGCTTCGCAAACAGCGTGGCAGCAAGCGCAGGCATGAATATCCAGCAAGACAACTATAATTACATTCAAACTAACAATACAATGCGGTGGCAAAAATAGGAAAAACCCAAATGTTCGCAAACTACAAACCTCAAACAACCCAGCTCAATCCAACAACGTTCTCACAAATATTGATCGATCTTATCACATAGAAAAGACTGCTGCCGCCACACTCCTGGTAAAAATGGAGGCAGTGATTTGAAGAGTACATTTGTGAAACTCGCGGTGTTATTTTCCGCATCAAAGCTGCATCTGGGTCATAAGGCACGTCGTACGGGAAGGTAGATGAATAATTTAAACTTAGAACAGTTAATACGCGCCAAAATACACACCGGCGCTGTTGTATTTCTCCCTTAAAAAACAGACTCCGCTGCTGAGAATCCAACCCGCGAACTACGGGCTCTGTAACGCAAAACCTTAGCCGTTGAGCCGCCGCGGCGGGTCGCTTTTGGACTTTCACAACTATTGTAGTATACGTGTCAAGCAGCCTTTGCCAATAGGCTATAACTCTATTGCTATACAGCGTCGCGTCAGGCGCTTGGTCAAAGAGACCAGTACGCCCGAGTGCAGTTCAACAAAATATCATCTCAAAGACCTGTAAGCTGCTGATAATGCCCTCAGTGGTAAATGATAGTATACGCATTTCAGGCATACCGTGTAGCCCCATGTTTCTGGCCTTAGCTAGTTGAGCTTTTCTTCTTGCATGCTAGAAACTGGATTTTTGGTGAGATTTAACACCCGCCGATCTTGGTTGGGCTCCTGCGGCAACTAAATACGCGGCAGAATTACATGAGGTTAACGTGCGTGGTAACATAGAGACATAAAGTATTCGCCGGAAGACATGGCTTCGGACACACGTACACAACACAGGTGCCCAGGGCAAGGCGAAGTCAGGCCTTCGATGCGTCCTTCGTCGTTTCCCGCGCGCCCTGTTATTTTCTCACTCCAAGGTATTTTGCGGGCTCTTTTGTCCCATGCCAATGATCACCACCTGCACTGAGATGCGTCCTGCTCGCTGACCGCCCGTGGAATTTGAGGAGACATAAAGCCACTGCGCTTTCAAGGGCGAGTTTACGCGTGCAAGCATACTTTGTCGGAGCCGACCAGTACAAACCAGGACTTCACGGTCCTGTCCAGTGTCCCTGGAGGCCTACTTCTCAGCTTGCACCGTGTCCGGCGGCGTCTCGCGGGCGAGCAGGCACTCCGACTCGCCTCCCCGCAGCTGTTCCGGCGGCGTCTTGGGGCCGGTCAGCATGCGCAGCACCTCCTGGTACCCGGGCGGGTCGTCGGTCTGCACCATTATGGCCTCCTCGTAGGAGGGGGGCGGCGTGACGCGCTCTCCGGCCACAGCGGGCGACTGGTCCAGGGCCTCTTCGTCCGAGCCCGGGTCGCTGCAGGTGCGGTGGATGCTGTAGGTGCCGCAGGTGAGCACGATGAGCACCAGGCCGCCGATGCTGAGGAAGTAGAAGCCCTGGTGGACGACCGAGCCCAGGCCGACCGACGCCACCACCAGGAGGGCCCATATCGCGTTCAAGCCGTACAGCAGCACGCGCGGCAGCTCCTTCTCACCCCCGGCCGGCATGGAGCAGCAGCATTCTGCGGCGGCGCGTTGCACGCACGGGTCATCGAGCATCGGCCACTCCCTGCCCGGCACAAAGCCAGGCTTCCTCAGAGGGGACAAGAGCACTGTTAATCAATCTTTCGCACAATTTTATACAGCCAACCACGCACATCCCAATGCTCCTCGAACGAGTGCCCCAAATCTTGTACGGAGCGCCACCATCTTATCCGTATATACTACACTTGCACCAAGCAAACACTTTTCTCTTTTTTGGATTATTTCTTATTTAGAGGACTGGAGAGCGAGAGGGGCCGGCTTAAATCCAGAGTACACAGGAATATAATTTTATAGTCTTCTGCACTATATAGCGTATGAGTACTTGCTTTATGCAGATAAAGAGCACATACATGCATGCCTGAGATAAATTAGGCGTCTCCAGCCTGACATTATTTGCTACCCACAACAAAAATAGTGTCTGCTAGCAGTCGCGTAACTATGTTTTCGTACACGAGACATCGTCATAGCCATTCATCATTTATCCCGGGTCGTTGCACCCTAAGATGCCTGGGTTTAGCTTGGGAATGGGGAAAGCTTTGTCGGCGGGTAAGTTTATGTAGTCAGGTATGAAAAAAGAGCCTGCGAATTAAAACAGCGCTGTTACGTTTCGTCAACGGGAATTACAACTAAAAGACGTCGCGAATACTCGCGATTTAAAGCGTTCGTGCATGAAACCTGTATGGATGTCTAAACCGAACAAAATAAATTACACGCACAGACTGCTGTTCAACCGCTGCTACCTCGCACAGTGAATTCCATGGCAGCCACCGCGCATGGTTGCTGTGTGGCACCTTATTTGCCCGTAGTGTGTAGAAGGAAACACGGTATTCAATTAGAACTTGGGGGGTTTTACGCGCCTTTGAGGGCGCGCTGTAGTGAAGGGTTCCGGATTAGTTTATCCCACCTGAAAATATTTAACGTGCTCCGAAATATTGAAATCTCGCCGCACGGACGCTTTCGTTTTTCGTCTCCTACAAAAAAAAAAAAAAAACGGAAGCTTGGGCCGGGATCGCAGCAGCTGTATTCATCCCACCGCACACACGTTTTGTTGTTGTTATTATTATTATTATTATCATCACGATAGCGCAAACTAGGATGTCAGGAACTCAGGCCAATTTCCCTCTCAAGACCGGGGTCACCCTCCACACCACGGACACTGACTCGGGGTGCGGACAGGAATAACAAACTCCTCTCGATAACATCACGTGCTAAGTTGATTGATTGTAGGGTTTAACGCGCCGTGGTGGATGGCTCCGGATTTATTTTGACCACCTGGAGATCTTTATTGTGCGCCGAAATCTCGTACACACGGGCATTTTTGCTTCTCGCCTACATCAGAAAAGCGGCCGCCGCGGCCGGGAATCGAACCCGCGACCTCGTGCTCAGCAGCGCAACGCCTTAGCTACTGAGCCACCGTGGCGGGTCACGTGCTAAGTTCAATGTGAGCAGCTGATAAAAGAGGATCCTGAATTACACAGGAGGAGATACCTTAGCGACGACGTCATTATGCGTGCCCATTCCACCGATGACAAAACCATGACGTGCAAAAGGCGCAGGTCTTTTCTGCGGTTCACTTCGCTCGTGCTTCGCCCTCCCGTGAAGTAGCGCAAGCATTTTCTTTTTGTCGAGCAGTTTGCTTAGCATCTGCCCCCGTGGCCGCGGGCTTTGAATATGCGCATGGAACTACTGTTCTATGCCAAACCTGGTTGTCTGCGGAATGCATACTAACATAGAAAGTTTGCTTTCATTCGATTTGAAAATCTAAAGGTATTCGCGATCACTGACATTGGGGTTGTACAAAAGGAAAATTAAAATGAAGAAATGATTGATTGATTTTAGGGTTTAACGCACCGACACAACGCAGGCGATGAGACGTGCCGTAGTGGAGGGCTCCGGATTAATTTTGACCCCCTGGGGATCTTTAACGTGCGCCGAAGCCTCGAACACACGGGCGTTTTTGCTTGTCAGTTTTGCATTCGACCTCGCATTAGACCTTCTTGAATTGCCTTCTCCTTCCGAGCCCGATATACTATTCTGTGGAGTGAAAATGGGCGTCGCAGGTGTCTAGGCATCACCAACTCCCTCGCTGAAGCTGGAATGGGTGGCCGAAGTACGGTTTTCTGCAGGGAGAAGGAAAGACGTACTCTTTTCCTAGTCAAGACACTTAGGGCGAAATAATGGTCTGTAACTAACAAACTGAATAAAAATTAGGAACAAGGCTTAAGCTGGAAGCTCTAAACCATTACACCCAAAAAAGCAATACGCCACGAACTTATGCACCGAGAGTTCAACTATAACTACAAAGAGGGGACCAGCGCAACACAGACCAAACACAAGAAGAAGAAAGTGGCAACCACGAGCGCTGTCTTTCTTTATTTCTTGCGTTTATTTCTTACTTTCTTCTTCTTGTGTTTGGTCTGTGTTGCGCTGTTCCCCTCTTTGTAATCATGCACCAACTCGCCCAAGCCTTAAACCTTTCAACTATAGCGTCATCTAACCCGAAAACATCAGTCGCGCGAAAGAATGGGACATACGCACAACCCACAATTCTACACGCGCACTTAAGCTCTGAACTCCGAAAGTCGCACTGTGATTACCAAAAACAATACAGTATACTGTTGCATCAATCAACCCAGGATATGTGCTTGTGCGTGGCGCAGATAACGATGGGGCCAAGGTTCCGAACGCCACAACCCCCCCAAATAATTTTTCTCTCACGAGGTTGGGAAAATCAGCGACAGCGACAGGGCAGGAGGAATTGGCGCTGCCGCAGCGAAAGTAGGAGAGTAGGGTTACAGGACGCTGCTGCGGACTTGCAGCTGCGCGCTTGTAAGATGACGAACGGGAAGCGAACTACCGCTGTACGCGTCTTGTCGCGCAGAAAGTGCGGAAAGCGGAGACTACAGCGAGGCACGTGAAGAGCGTTGGCTGCTATGCACCGCCAACACGATGTCGAGGTTATGGTCGCAATGGTAGCGAAGTGAGGTCATTATGAAAACGGGGCAAAAAAAAAAAAATGAATGCGTGGATAAGTTGTGGCTAGTGTATGCGAAGACAAAAAAAAAGTCACTAAGTCTTCCTGCTACCTGGCGGAGAAGAGGCAGGCGTCCACACCTCATTTGTGACACCGAGAGCACTCCGCAATCACGAATATAATTTTGTAAATCCCGTAGTACACGATGCGAAAGCAAATGCTGAAATGCCCCATCTAAAAAACACTCCTACTTCTGGTGCCCAGGATTCTGAAAAAGAAAATTCAAATCATCCATATTCACACTCTTCTACATCCAAAAACGCACCCAGGTGTACGCGTTTAAGCGATCACTCGCTCACTCACTCATCACTCACGCACTCATCAGTCACCGAGTGGCAGAAGCGGGCGCGGGCAAAGCTGCAAGCAAACCAGCAAGCGAGTTGGCGGTACAAAATCGGTGGACGTACCGCTGGATGCGGACTAGAATAATTGCCGCCTCCGACCCTGGATGACAACAGTACCCAAGGCGGAATACCGTCTCGCCGAACGGTGATCGCGCGGAGTGAGCGGGAACGGAATTAAATGAAATCAGAGGAGGGGCATCATAGCATCACGTGTGACGTCCCCGTGACGCCACAGACACATGAGCGGCTGTCTACCGGTACCCGGCTTCGCACGTACTCCGCCAGCTGTCGCTGGGCGTCAACGGTGCTGCAGCCACTGCGGCCTCGCGAGAGTTGTGGAGCGGGACTTTCGAAGCGTTCAATGAAGCTATAACCATTTGACCATTTGACATAGCTGCGGCGACACTGACCGACAGGTAGAAAAAAAAGGTGCAGAACTTGGCGCGCAGTTTTTTGTCCCAGAATCAGATACATGACAGGGAGTACCGAAAATATGTACGTATATAGTACGTACGCCCCTTACGTTAATGCAACTAATATACTCAAGTAGGGGGAGGTTTTCCCCGACCTGCCCACCACACCTAGCTACACACCAGCACTTCTGGTGGGTGCAATTTCGCGCTCTTCCATGCCTTTGAGCAAACCCTTCCACTGTAACAAAATCTGCCTTCCTATTCACACAACTTCAATCAAAGCTTCCCGCGTTTGGTATTTGCTGCGTCTGCTAATTTCTTACCTTTATCCCCAGCTTTCTCGCTCAAATTTTCGAATTCTCAGGAACCTACTAGAACCGTTTTTGGAAAGTGACATTTCGCATGAAGGAGGGAGGGGACTTGCGCATGAACTCTGTAAAGATATTTTCCAGAACTCTTAATAGTTTTTTGCGTAACTCGCTGTAAAATGTCATCGCCAATACATTTCAATGGGAGTGTTTCCTTGGCTCTCGAAGGTAGTAAAGTTAGGTGGAAAACTTGAAACTCCGCTCAATGCAAGCTTTCACCCTCAGCACTAGCCGCGCAAAACATCTTTAGAAAACACCAAATAACTCCACAGTAATTAAGTCCGAAAGAATTCCGATGAGCCGGAAAGCTTCACATGAAAAACATAGCGGTCTCAACTCGCAGTGGCGCCTAACGGCTAGTGTTTAGTAAGTTGAGGGGAGGGGGATATGTCAGCCTTTACTGCCTTTACCTCCTCCTCTTCCACGATACTTCTCACTATTTTAGCTCTGTTTCTATCATAGGTTACGGTGTACGACTATACTGCTTCCTGCACACACACAGATGGTCATTGCGTCCGTACGTCTCGACGCATTGCCGTCATAATCATCACTCGCTGAGGGGCGGATTGAAGAGACTTGTGGACACGTCTGCGCGTGTGCGACCTACACACCCATGACCTGCAATATATCTTATGCTTTTACAGATTCTGTTCAAACAGGAATTGACCATGAATGTTTTAGGGGCGAAGCCCCTTAGGGGCTCGGGCTGTCGGCGTTTAATGTCGTCGTCGTAACCGTCGTCTCATGTAGTCACGGTGCTAAAACACCTGGACACTCGTTTACGCCTCGCGCTAAGACGTAACGCGTACTAAAAAAACTCCCACCTCCCCTCGCGGGAACCCCTGTGTAGATGCGACGCATAGGCGGAGCGGCGAAGGGACCGCGTTTTATTGTGCGCATAACGTTGAGGGGACTGCGTAAGCCGGTCCCAGTCGATGACGACGTTGGCGTACTTGTAAAGCGGCGTGGACTCTAGGTGTTTGAGCCAAGCGTGGATGTTGCTTCGCCGGAGAACGGCACACCGGTTATATGCGCAGCGCGCCCGAAGGAGAGGAAACCGCGGAAGACAGAGTAGTGCACATGCGCCGGCCCCAGCGCGTCTGCCGCGGCTATGACGCAACACAATCCAACACAATCCACTTTAATCCAATCCAATCGAATCCAATCCAATGCCCCTCGCGAGAGAGTGTTCGCTATCGGAGAGGAGAGGGGGTGAGCGGCGGAAAGCGCAGCTGGCGCGGCGAGGAGAATGGGGGAGGGGTGGACAACGCCGACAACGACGACGACGCCGGAGGGACAAGGCGAGTGAATCAGATGCTCTGCATCTAAAAACACTGGGACACTCATTTACGCCTCGCGCCAGAACGCTTCGTAACACGTACTAAAAAACACCGGGGCATTCGTTGTCGCCGGATACCAAGGACTTATGGCCGCCGTCTGAAGGGGGTGAGGAGGCTCCGCCTCCATTGCCTCAAAACCATGTTGGAAAAATAAATGTTCTCTCTCTCTCTCTCTCTCTCTCTCTCTCTCTCTCTCTCTCTCTCTCTCTCTCTCTCTCTCTCTCTCTCTCTCTCTCTCTCTCTCTCTCTCTCTCTCTCTCTCTCTCTCGTTTACGCCCCACGCTAGAATGCTTCGTGCTTCAAAGACGCGAGACTTTTGCAGTAAAGCTGTAACCTCTACCCCCCAAACGGTTTCATTTCCGCTGGCTAAAACACCAAGGCGCCAAGAATACACTTATACATGCCTGCTTCGCCCCTCCCCAGGTTTCACGTTAGTGGAGATGGCCCGGGATTTTTTTTTTTTTTTTTTTTGTCAGAACCGCATTTCACGAAATCCCCTAATCGTTGTTTTCACAACTTGGCGTAATTACTGACGGCACAGTCCCCGTGACATGCATCACTTGGGACCACGCTACCTTCTTTTCGTGTTTTTTTTTTTGCGTTCGTCTCCACTGCGACGACACGGCGCGTTTGTTTGTGGGTTGGTCCATCATGCACGTTCGTTCAATCAACACGCGTAATAACCACAAACCGTACAAATTAAGTACACAAGGAATTATTCGGCCAGTCTGTGTCCTCTGGTTTCAGTGGTGACGAAAACTTATGATTTCTTGCGCAATCAGACAGACAGACAGACAGACAGACAGACAGACAGACAGACAGAACAACTTTATTTGGCCACAGCTGGGGCGACTAGGCCGGCGACACCTCCGTCGTCTGTCGGGCAGCAGGGCCCCTTTCGGTTCGATTCGGAGCGTCTGGCGGATGGAAGGGGGAATGTCTACCAATTGCTGATAGTTGGAGGTGGTGGGTGAAAGGCCGAAGCAAACAAGCAAGTGCCGTCCGGTAGACTCTTAGGGCCGTATTCTGAGTGTCTCCTCCACTCCATTTGTTCCTTCCACTCGGCTGAGGGGCGGATTCCGCAATGCGTATGCATGGGGAAATCGATTTCAAGGGTTTCCTCCATTGGAGGCTCGAGTTGAGGAAGGACTCAGAATACCAGGGTTAGTGAGTCTTTCTAATTGGGCGGTGCGTTGCGACTCAACTATCTCGTCAAGGGAGTTGTGGACACCCAGTGCAAGGAGGCGGTCGTTGGAGGTTTTTGGGGGGAGTCCGAGGGCTACTCTGAAACATTTACGTAGCATGACGTCAATTTTGATTCGTTCGCTTAGTTTCAGAGAAATCATACTAGATGTTTACTTTAAATATTGAACGCTGGGTGTAGCCTCTGCTACAAACACCTTGTAGGAGCAAAACAAACTGTTCAAAGTGCGAAACGAGGGGTGAAAAATATAACCTCTAAGAAAAGTTTACATAATGATGGGAAAGAAACAACGTGGACATTGGAAATGGGACAGCGTTGTACGTATCACAGAACGAGGTCTAATTGGAGAGCATATTTTGAATTTCATGAATGGAATGGGATAACCCATCGTATTTCAGACGTTTTTCAACAGCGGACAGAAACAATTTGTATACGTGAACTTTCAAGGAAAACTGCATCCATGCGGGCACCCCGAAATAGTGAGACCGCAATATATCTCCTACATTTTCGGAGTACAAAGATAATTGTTTTCTCCTAGTTAAATGCGCAAGTAACCATATGGTAGAAATATATTGAGCTGATACTAATCATCATGAACCTTTGTCAGCTTATCCCTTGCCTTAGAACTGATCTTCTCGATTTTACTGCATAGCAAGAATGGTATACGTTGAACAGCGCGCAGCTTGTGGAGCTTACCCGCCGCGGTGGCTCAGTGGCTATGGAGCTTCCCGCAGGAGCGTTGCGCTTGCTCATGAAAACCGGCAATCATAAGCACATTCTGAGGCCATAATATCCCTCCTCCAAAGCCCATGTATTGGCTGCTCGTGTAAGTGCTTTATACCTCGCCCACCAAAAAAAGGTTGGCGTTGAAAGATGAATTTGTGTTCAAATCGTCGCCGCGCCAATTGACAGTTCGGACGCGAAAGTTGCAGTGCGAACTTGGGAGATGTTGCAGGCAAGAGCATAGAGTGGTGTTGTGGCTTATAAGCGTTGCCACGACCTCGCTTGGGTCTGCCAGGGGGGCTTAAGTTTCACCCATGTTCATTTCGCACAACGCCCTCACGTCGCTCGTCGCGCCATTTTCCTGTGTTCTGTCCCATTGCTTGGCCTAATTATTATTTCTTTCGAAGGGCATTCTCGACTATTCGGAGGTTACGCGCTCCTTTTGCGGTCCCGTGTTTTGCCCAATCATCAGGCTAAACACACGCTTTCCAACATGTGTCATTGGCAAAGTTTCTTAATCATAGGTCTCGTTCCAACCTCTGCCTCCCCCCGCCCTCCCCGCCTAGTATTAATCGGTTTATTATTTGCAAGTTTTCCCGCGGCACGGTGGTTAAGTCAAGCTCTACGTTGTGAGCCTGCAGCCTACCTTCCGTGGCTCAAGACAACCATACACCCGTAAATTTCAAATGGTTGCCCGTTGCGTACACACACAGCCTGCGCCTTCCGTAT
The DNA here is from genome assembly GCF_048455015.1 of Haemaphysalis longicornis. Taxonomy (NCBI): domain Eukaryota; kingdom Metazoa; phylum Arthropoda; class Arachnida; order Ixodida; family Ixodidae; genus Haemaphysalis; species Haemaphysalis longicornis. Next base: position 443,369,184 of record NW_027526203.1, on the reverse strand, counting down.
TAACTTTCTGGAACCAAAGTCGCAGCCGAGCCAATAATCAAGGGACGCGCAGAAATCACGGACGTGTGCAGGCCGCGTCCTATGGGCAACGGACAGTTGGCTTACTCATGAGAAACTGGAATGGAAGGCGGGAGTCACTGTCCCCGTTCTGATCTCGTGGAGGCTTTCATTGTTACCACACGCTCCAGAAGTTTGGAACCAGCCCGACACAAGCCAGGAATAACAAATAACGGCACACTGATAGCGCTGATCCGTGGCTATTTTACGGCTACTTTCTCCGGAAAATTGTGCGTCGATTCGTAACGCAACGCGATGCGCCCCATAGAAATGCATGGGACATTTATATATTTCGATACCAGGCCCGTCATATTTTGATATGAGACTGCGGATATTTTCCTTCAAGAATGCTTTTCCAGCAATGCACTTGTGTATACTAGTGAAGCGGACTTTAAGAAAGTGCGGTACGTAGCAATAAAAATGACTGTACTGACGTGGAGTGTGTTTTTTTTTCGATGCTTCCCTGTAATGCAGTGCAGCTTTCCTGTACATGAAAAATACGCTGCCTGAGATAAAAACGGCGTCGAAGAGGCGCGAGATAAAGGTAGAACAAAAGACAAAAAACAACTTCTAATTAATGATAACGATTATCCACTTAAGCAAACCTAGGAGGGCTCCGCGGAAGCGTGACGGCTGCGGTCAAAATGCTCGCGCCCTCATCATGAGAGTTTCCTTATTATTATTTTTTAAGGTTCGCGCCATCACAAAGGTTTTGTCCAAAGCCAGCCATTGTACGTTGGCTT